>NC_057814.1:447500416-447508876 GCF_018294505.1 Triticum aestivum | reverse complement strand
GAGAACATGGTAGCAGCGGCAGCACGACTGGCGGCTCTTCCCGTTGACGGCAATTCTCCGGCAGCCGTGGAAACCCGCCGGGTCAGGGAACTCCTGCAGACGGCCCTAGCGCAGCAAGAGGCGTACTCCTACAGCCGGGACAGGATCCACTCAACTCCTCGCCCAGGCCAGAGCCCGAGCTACAGCCGGCACATGGTCTCGGCGACCGGCTCAAGTAATGTCCGACGCCATGGCCCGGCTCATGTTGGAACCTTCTACGCCGCAGACCAAGCACGGCAAGAGGCGGAGCAGGTGCCGCAATTGACGGCTTATCAGACCCCCCCGGCTTATCCAACGGCGTCCGTTGATGTGGGTATTTCTACCAGGACCGGGGGTGTCCCTTGTTTGGTGCCGGCCATCCGTAATGAACGTTTACCTAAGGATTTCAAGGGCCCTAGGAAGGTGCCTAACTATACAGCTGACTTACAGCCCGCGACCTGGATTGAGAGTTATGAGATGGCCATGGAACTGCTAGAGGTCAGCGAGGCGGCCATGGCCAAATATTTCACCATGATGTTAGATGGAACTGCCCGCACGTGGTTAAAAGGGCTGCCACCGAACTCCATTGGGTCTTGGACCGAGCTGAAGGCCCGGTTCATTCAAAACTTCAAGGATACCTGCAGGCAGTCTATGTCAATTGTGGATTTGACTAACTGTAAGCAGCAGGAGGGCGAGTCCACGACCCATTGGGTTCGCCGGGTCAAGGAGATCATACATTCATCAGATAAGATGGACGACGGCTCTGCAGTCTTGATGTTAGAACAGAATTGTCGTTTTGTGCCCCTAAAGATGAAGCTTGGGCGGCTTAAACGTGACTGCACGGATATGGGTACACTAATGGCGGCTCTTGTCAAATACGCTGATTCCGATGGTACCAAGGATCCCCCTTCAGATGATGAAAGGACAGGGAAGGGAAAGAAGAACGGCAATGGAAAGAGCCCCCAGTTTAACCCGGGGAATCAAGGAGGATGCAAGCGCAAGGCCGATGGCAGCCTGGAGTTCGTAGCCAACACCCAAGGCAACAACCAGCGACGCAAGGGGAGGCCCCCTCCCCGAGGCGGCGGGTCAGGACCTTCTCTGGAGCAGCTGTTGAATGAACCTTGTCCGAGACACGGCTCTAGAGAGAAGCCAGCGACTCATCTGTGGAAGGATTGTGCTATCATGAAGGCCTTTAAAAACTACAATGGCCCGGGCGGCGGCCCAGGCGCAGACGGCTCCGGCGCTGGCGGCTCTCATGGCCCGGGTGGCGGGTCAAATTCCGGTCCTCAGAACGGTCAAGGGGGCTTCAATCAACAGCAACAGGGGGGTTATCAGACCAACCCGAAGCAACTTAGCGGTGGACAGTATCACGTGTTCACCACTAGTTTGTGCAAACGAGACGAGAAGCTTCACAAGAGGGCTGTTAATTCTGTTGAGCCGGCGGTTCCATGCTACTTACGGTGGTCGGAGCAGCCCATAGTGTGGAGTAGGGAGGATCACCCTCCCCGGGTGGATAACCCGGGCCACCTGGCCTTAGTAGTGGCTCCTCAGGTGGGAGGCTATAAATTCACAAAGGTACTCATGGATGGAGGCAGCAGTATCAACATCCTCTATTATGAGACTTTCCGTCGTATGGGGCTAGTTGATAAGAACCTCAGCCAGTCAAATACTATCTTCCATGGTGTGGTACCCGGTAAATCGGCTTATCCAGTCGGCAAGATCGAATTGGAAGTGGCTTTTGGTGATGAGAACAACTACAGGGTGGAGAAGTTGACCTTTGAGGCGGTCAAGATAAGAAGTCCATACCATGCTATATTCGGACGGCCGGCTTACGCCAAGTTCATGGCACGGCCGTGTTATGTGTACTTACAGCTCAAGATGCCGGGTCACAATGGGACCATTACAGTTCACGGCAGCCGGAAGGTGGCTCTGGAGTGTGAGGAAGGTGACGCGGCTTATGCAGAGTCTGTTTGTGCCACAGAAGAGTTGAAATTTTATAAAGACAATGTTGACCCAACAGATATGACCTCTCTGAAAAAGCCAACCACGGAGAATGAACCAGCAATGAAGTTTAAATCGGCCGATGAGACTAAACTTGTTGATTTTGTTCCAGGTGACTCGTCTCAGCAGTTCAGCATCAGTGCAAATCTGGACCCGAAATAGGAAGGCGCGCTCATCGAGTTCATCCATGAGAATAGGGACATCTTTGCATGGAAACCTTCTGACATGCCAGGTGTACCTAGAGAACTCGCTGAGCACACTCTCAATGTGGATCCAAAATTTAAGCCGGTCAGACAGTTCCTTCGACGGTTTAACGAAGAGAGGCGGAAGGCTATCGGTGAAGAAGTGGCCCGGCTTTTGGCGGCCGGGTTCATTGTTGAGGTTCTTCACCCAGAGTGGTTGGCTAACCCGGTGCTCGTACTTAAAAAGAACGGCACCTGGCGGATGTGTGTGGACTACACGGACTTGAACAAGGCGTGTCCGGCTGATCCTTTTGCTCTCCCCCGTATCGATCAAATCATTGACGCCACGGCAGGTTGTGCACGCTTAAGTTTCTTGGATGCTTATTCCGGGTATCATAAGATTAAGATGGCAGTTAAGGACCAGGAGAAGACGCCGTTCATCACTCCCTTTGGAGCCTTCTGCTATGTGTCTATGCCCTTTGGACTCAAGTGTGCACAGGCGACTTACCAGCGTTGTGTGCAGAATTGCCTTCATAAGCAGATCGGGCGCAATGTTCACGCTTACGTGGACGACATTGTGGTTAAATCCATCAAGGAGGAAACCCTGATAGATGACTTAAGGGAAACCTTCGACAATCTCCGGGTTTATAAGATGATGCTTAACCCGGCCAAATGTGTTTTTGGTGTTCCTGCAGGCAAACTATTGGGCTTCTTGGTTTCTGACAGGGGCATTGAGGCTAACCCAGAGAAGATCAAAGCTATCACTTCTCTAGCTCAGCCGGCATGTATAAATGACGTTCAGCGTTTGGCGGGTCGCATCGCTGCGTTAAGCCGGTTTATAAGCCGTTTGGGTGAGAAGGCTATGCCTTTATATCAATTGATGAAGAAAACTGATAACTTTGTCTGGAATGATGCAGCTAATACCGCCTTCGAGGATTTGAAAAAGCAACTGGCAGAGCCCCCCGTCCTTGCTGCTCCGGTTGATAAGGAGCCCTTGCTACTGTATGTAGCGGCAAACGCACGAGCTGTCAGCGTGGCTATTGTGGTGGAGCGCAAGGAGGCAGGTAAGGAACATCCGGTTCAGCGGCCGGTTTATTATGTCAGTGAGGTGCTCATTGAGTCCAAGCAGCGGTATCCGCATTGGCAGAAGCTCGTATATGGGGTATTTATGGCGAGCCGGAAGCTTAAGCATTACTTTCAAGGGCATCCCATCACTGTGGTCAGTTCCGCCCCTCTCGGTGATATTATCCAGAACAGAGAGGCTACAGGGAGAATTGCTAAGTGGGCTATAGAACTTGGACCTCATGACCTCAAATATGTGCCACGCACTGCTGTTAAGTCTCAGGCCTTGATAGATTTCATCAATGATTGGACAGAGTCACAAGTACCCGAGCAAAAGCCGGATAACACTTATTGGACTATTCACTTTGATGGGTCCAGGCAGCTGGAGGGCTCGGGGGCTGGTGTGGTCTTGGCTTCCCCTAAAGGTGACAAGTTCCATTATGTGCTACGGTTGATGTTTCCTTGCACTAATAATGCAGCTGAGTACGAGGCTTTGCTCCACGGTCTTCGGGTGGCTAAGGAGATGAGCTTAAGCCGGCTGAGGTGTTTTGGTGACTCAGACTTGGTGGCTCAACAAGTATCAGGCACCTGGGATTCTAAGGATCCTCTAATGGCGGCTTATCGCCGCGAGGTTGATGCCATTGCCGGGCACTTTCAGGGATACCAAGTGGAGCACATTGACCGCAGGAAGAATGAGGCGGCTGATGCTTTAAGCCGGCTCGGCTCTCAGCGAAAGCCGGTGCCGCCTAACACTTTCCTGGATGTCCTATATAACCCTTCGGTTAAGTTGCCTACAGAGGAGGACTTGGCTATCCCTGACCCGGAGGCACGACTGGTGGCGGCTCTTCATATCACACCAGGCTGGACAATGCCATATCTGGCTTATATAACCCGGGGAGAGTTGCCTGAGGATGAAATTCTGGCCAGGCAAATAACCCGGCGGGCTAAGTCAATGATTGTTATCGATGGCGAGTTGCATCATCGCAGTGTTTCAGGGGCATTCCAGCGTTGTATCTCCCCTGAGGAAGGTCAAGAGATCTTGCGCGAGATCCATGAAGGGGATTGTGGCCATCATGCCGGTTCAAAATCTCTTGTGGCCAAGGCTTTCCGTCATGGTTTTTATTGGCTGACGGCTCACGCTGATGCAGAGGACTTGGTTAGTAAATGTGATGGCTGCCCAAGGTTCTCCCGACGGGCTCATGTGCCGGCTCAGGAATTGAGGATGATCCCGATCACTTGGCCCTTTGCGGTCTGGGGGCTTGATATGGTCGGGCCTTTTAAACGGTCCAAGGATAAGAAGACCCACCTCTTGGTGGCAGTGGACAAATTCACGAAGTGGGTGGAAGCTGAGCCAGTTAGCAAGTGCGATGCAGCCACGGCGGTTCAATTTATGAAAAAGGTGATCTTCCGCTTCGGCTTTCCACACAGCATCATAACAGACAACGGCACTAATCTGTCCAAAGGCGCCATGGAGGAGTTTTGTCAAAGAGAGCATATCCGGCTTGATGTCTCTTCAGTGGCACACCCCCAATCCAATGGTCAAGCTGAGAGAGCTAACCAGGAGATTCTGAAGGGCATTAAACCCCGGCTCTTGGTCCCTTTGCAACGGACGCCAGGTTGTTGGGTGGAGGAGTTGCCCTCCGTTTTATGGAGCATCAACACTACTCCTAACAGGTCTACAGGCTTCACGCCTTTCTTCATGGTTTATGGAGCAGAAGCAGTTCTCCCCAGCGACATCCGTCATGATTCACCTCGTGTGGCGGCTTATGTTGAGACGGATAATGAACAGGCGCGCCGAGATGCTCTGGACTTGCTGGACGAACAGCGTGATGTGGCAGCCGCCCGTTCAGCGATTTACCAACAAGACCTGCGCCGTTATCATAGCCGCCGGGTTAAATCCCGGGTCTTCCAGGAGGGCGACCTGGTGCTCCGGCTCATCCAGGATCAAACAGATGCACACAAGTTATCCCCACCTTGGGAAGGGCCTTTTGTGGTCAGTAAGAACTTGCACAACGGGTCATATTACCTCATTGATATCCGGGAGCATAAGGACTCACGTAAATCTGAGGAGGAGACCCGTCGGCCGTGGAACATAGCTCAGCTTCGGCCTTACTACACTTGAGCTTCCGACTCTTGTGATGTACATATTTATCTCAGCCATGTATATATTATGATAAAGCAATAAAGCAGGACCTCTGTCCTTTGCTCTCTTCCAAAAATGTGTGTTGTTACATGCTGACTTACAGAAGATCCGGCTTATGATCATCTTCGAATCTAGCTGTAAGCAGTAAAAAGTCGCTTGGGGGCTTCCTGTTCACACATGGGTCGTATTCGAACCAAAGAGAACATAGCTGTCGATACCCATTTGATTGGCAAAGTGCCGAGCTCATTGGGAAGTTGCCTCTGGTCATATTTGAATCATAGTGTAACCCCTCTGAGAACCGACGTGGATCGTATTCGAATCAGCGTCGTTAAAAAAAAATTTAGAATCACTTGGGGGCTTCCTGTTCAAACATGGGTCGTATTCGAACCAAAGAGAACATAGCTGTCGATACCCTCTTGATTGGCATCGCCAAACCCACTGGGGGCTATATGATCGTATCCGAATCTTAGCTTAACCCCTTTGGACCGAGTTTCTGGTAGTATTCGAACCGGAAGCCCTTAAGTTTCTATGTTTTACCAAACTCGCTTTGATCATGTCAAAGTATGTACTGCCGGGTTTCACTTGCCGACTTAATTTTGGTTTATCTTGTTAGTTGAGCATCATGGATGTCATCAAGACAAATAAATTCGAGTTAAGGTACCAACCGTGCTACCCGGGCTATTTAAACCGGAAGTATGCTTACAGGCTGTTAAGTGTGTCATCACAGCTATGTTCGAGTATAGTTAAGGACCGATCTTTTTTGGTTCGTATCCCGGGTTATCCATCTCAAACACCTGATTCTCAGGGCGGTAAGCCGCTTTGCGACCTGTAATTTGCCTTTCTATGCAGATATTTAAAGGCACTCTTTAAGGTTGAGAAGGACAAAGGGATAATTCCGACCCGGAGGAGCATCAAAAGAATGACTTCAAAGGATTTCAGCATTCATTACGTGCACGATGGCACGGCAGAGATAAATTGTTGCACCTACTCTATTACAAAAATCTTTCAAAGTTTCAAGGATGGGCGTTGTTTGGTGAGCCGCTAGCCGGTTTATGACGCCTGCTGAGTTGAAGTCCCCGGCTCATCTTCTGCTTCGGCTGATCCCAAGGCTTCGAAGGTCGACAACTTCCAGTTGATGCCGCTGAGAGCCTCGAACTGAGCTTCTTCGTCAATTAACCCGTCTGGGTTAATCTCCGGGGCAAAGGTGTGCTGGCGAGCCGGAGGAATCAGATTGATGGCTTCATAGCGAGGGGTTGGAATCCTCTGATTCTCCGCGTTGTATCCCGGCTGATACTTGGTTAAATCGGTGTCGTTCCCAATGATGGTGGCCACCGGGCGCACAGCTTTCACACAAGCCGCGAAGTCCTTCTGGTCGAACGCTGAGCCGTCTTCTTTCAGGCTGGGATAACCCGGGGCGATGTCTGCCGGGTCTAGCTCCGGCAAGAAGGCTTTGGCCCGGCTCAGTGCGGCGATTGCTCCGGATCTTGCGGATGCTCATCGTAGCTCCTGGATCCGCTGCGGCAGAACTGCGAGCCGGCGCAGGACTTCGGCCAGATGAGTCGGCACTTCATTCGACAGGGCCACCACAGCTAAAGCCCGCTGTGACCCGGTGTAGAGCTGTTCCACCAGGGTGTACACGGCCTTTAACTTGGTGACCACGCTCTGGTTCAAGTTGGCGCTTCTGGAACCTGTTTAAACAACATCAGATGACCCGGTGGTAAGGATGAGTTAAGAGATGTAAACATTCCAATGTGAATGAAAGCCGGTAAGGCGACTTACCGAAGATGGCAGCTACCATTTGGGACACTTGGCGCTTTAGACCGGAGAGCTCAGCGGTCTTCTCAGTAAGGGCCTTCTCCGCCTGTTCTGCCCGGGTCACCAGTGCAGTTTTCTCCTCAGCCCAGGCCTTCCGCTCAGCGTCGAATTCAGTCTTCAACTTTTCCTGAGCGGCGATGCTGGAGACAAACTTGGCATTTGCCTTCCGGGTCTCCACCTCTTGTGCCTTCAGCCGGCTCTTGAGATCCGCCAGGTCTGACTCTAATTTCTTGCCAACAGCCTGCATATATTTCCGGGTTATTAACAGTCATCCTATAAAGTCCCAAGCGCTTTCCAAGCAAAGACACTTGGCACTTGGGGGCTAATGCATATTGAACGTATCTATCTATGTACGGCCGGCTCAGTTCAGTAAGCCAGAGTCTAAAGTCTACAACATATTCAAGTATAAGTCCTAGACTTGGGGGCTAGAATGGCAAGGATCACTATGCGGAAAGTAAGAGAACAGCAGAAGGTTACCTCAGATTTGTGTTGGATCTGGTTGACCATGGCGATCTCGGCGTCCCGGCTCTTGTGAACCTGGCTGATATAGCCTGAGACGAGTTCTCCAATACTTAAGTCGGTGTAGCTGGAGAGATCCAGATTCACCCGGTGGGGTTGTAGCAACTCCCCCCTTGCGGAGCATTTGGCCAGCGCGGTCGGCCTTCCCGGCTCAACAAACTCCGTCCGGGTAATTACCACGTCCGGGTCATTAGCTGGTGGGGCTTCAGGCGCCGTATCCATGGGAATGGTAGCTTCAGGGGTGGAGGCGACTGGCGGCGCTTGAGCCGTCGCCTCCGGCTCAGGCAGGTCGGGCACTCCGGCTGACCTGGTCTTCTTTACTCTTTTGGTGAGCTTTGCCTGGGCACTGAAAAGGCAGAAGTGTTAGGCATACAAAGGGTAAGTACAGACAGATAATGTAAGGAGATTGTTATTACCCGGGGGCAGTCTTGAAGGCCGGCAGACTTGACTGCATGGAGTCACCCGAGGAGGGGGAGGTCTCCTGGTAATTGGAGTCAGAAGAGTTGAGTGGCTGACGGATGACACCCGCCAACGGATGAAAAGGGTATAGGTGAGAAAAAACCTCAGTGCGGCGTTTCCTCGTTGCGTCGGGTAACCCAGTGGAGAGGTCGGTGTCCTTGCGGGCCCGGGTGTGACGCCGGCTCTCGTGAACCTGCTGCTTCAAAAGAAATTGAGGGTCTCGGTGAGCTAATCGATGGGAAAAGCTTACTTTCCGGGTTA